>NC_071286.1:74112580-74132542 GCF_943735745.2 Anopheles bellator | reverse complement strand
CGGGCCGATGTGACGTAATTTTTGGTGTCTTTTGCTTCCCTCTCTTTTTTCTTCCATTGTCGAGTAGCCCCGTTTTTTGTTTTTCGTTTTGCTGTAGCTTCCGTCGGAGGTCGTCCTTCACGCCATTCGCTCCTGCCTTGTCGAACGAAGTGTCGCGCTCTCGCTCGCTCACTCACTCGCTTCGGTGGCCATTTCACAACGGGTTCGGGCGATTGCGTTTAAATGTTCCCGGCGGCGGCGGTTTTGGCGGTGGAAAAATGCATTATTCCAGGGCGTCCGCCGCCGGTGTGTTCTGCTTTTCCCGGTAATCCCGTTGGCCATTGGCCGGTCACTGATGCGTGGAAACTCGTACCATATGGAACGCTCATTTCCGTTTCATTCCGGTTTCGGGTTTTTTTTTTCTTTTCTGTTTATTTACGGGTCTCAATCTATAAATCCTCACTCTGCTGGTTGAATTGCCAGACGATGCGTAATTCGATGAATGCACCGAAAACTGCAAGAATTCTGCAAAGAGGGTGGAAAGGATAGCAGCGGCCTTTTGCATTCGGACATTATAGCGGGGCTTTTCTCATTGCCATGTTTACGTTCTGGCGGGTCAGCTCAAATCAGAGTTTAAACATTTGTTTCGTTCTGCTAAAACGAGGCACAAAATTATCCCTAACCATTAACAATGCAATTCCCCTCGTCAGATCCTTGAACTGGTTATGATATTTAATAAGACTAAATGCTGTGGTTTGGCTTTGGCAGAAAATCTAGAATCGAAAGGACAAATTTGGCCAACAATCTCGCCTGCAAAATTCACGTTGGACACGTTGCGCTCAATCATTAGCCGAACGAATCGCCGAATCGATCGCTTCCCGGTGCCCGGTGCAAGTTCAAGGTCGTTCGAGGGACGCATTACCGCCGCAAAACTGCGTCTGCAGGAGGCTCACGGTTGAAGGGGGAACGTGCCCCCCCCGCCAACCCCCTGCTGGTGAGTGGCGCACCGAAGCCGGATCCGGGATTTTTCTTCTGCTGCAAACTCTGGTGCCGCGCATGCTAACCGAGCGGTTGAAAATCGAGCGATTTTCCCGGAACGACGACGGCAATGATGATGATGACGGTGGTGATGATGGGATGATTGATTTTGCATCGTTTTTCCGCCGTTTGGCGATGCTGCAATCCGCACGCCCCAGCTGCTGCTGGAGGTGCAGTTTTCCCACGCCATTGACACGGCCAGCCGGTCGGTTATCGGTCGCGTTCGCATTCGTGACTCGAGCCGAAGCCGAACGACGCCACGCCACAGAGTTTCGGGGTGAATGGTCTCGGGTTCAGACCCATCCGTCCCGTCCGGCGTCGCTAATTTTCCTCCTGTCTATGTGTGTGCGCGCGGCGTGTGATTACTCAGCAACTCGAGTATTTTGCGCTGAAAATTGCTGACACCGGCACCGGCGGGTGCATTTCGGGAAATATTGAACCCCCCTGCCGATTTTTTTCGGCAAATAAACTGAGTGGCTACGGGAACTCACGGGAACGACCGGGCCCGGGTTTCGGGAATGCTCGAGAAGGCATATGCTGGACTGGACGTCGCGATAATGGCGCGGCGGCGGATTATTTAAAGTTGATGCAAAACACTCGGTCAAGCCTGAAGTCACGTACATCGGGATTGATGACTTCAGCCCCTTCAGTCGGACAGTACCAGGGTGGAGTTTTCGAGTCAAAACAAATAGGCGCTCGGACTGACTTTACCTAACTCGGATGCATTTTATTGCACTCAAGACCTGATGGGGCCAGTCCACAGACAGGATCCACCAGTTACGTGCCGTGCCAAAAGGTTCTGTTTATTTTTACGTAGCACAAGGGCTCGTTTGCTGCTCTCCCCCGAGCTTTCTAAGTGACTGCCCCGTCGCTTATCGCGCACCCGCAGCCTGTCTGCCTCTAAATTCGCCGTCATCGCCGCAGTCAGCGTCAGCAGTAGCAACAACAACAACCGACTCTGGTAAATACGCAACGACCAGCAAAAGGGTTCACAATGGCTGTGTGGCGCAGGTTCTATTTATATGCAATTATCTGGCGCCCCGCTCGCTCGCTCCGCCGGTGTCCTCTCGGTTCACTCAACTCGCGGCCACTGCGTTGGGTACACGGCCCCCGGCTGCCGGGTTGACGATTCTTATTGCGACTTTCGCTTTCGTCGGGCGGACGATAACCACCGTTACCGTCGAGGGACGGGCGTTTTGCTGACTGATGACGTAGCACCATCTGTTCGTTTCCGGTTCAAAATTCGGGTTGTCATTGGGTCTGGGCTTGGGAAAAAAAGTATTTCAAAATTCGCAAATCGCAAAACCGTTTGACGTTTACCGTTGCTGTCAAACGAACGACGTCCTTGCTGCTGACGTTTTTGCATCACAGTAGCCGCGGGCTGGTGCGAAATCGATTATCCTGCGAATCGGCGAAACTCGTGCCATTTCATAACAGGACTCGGCTGGTCGTCTCTTTCTAAAAAGGATTCACCAGACACCACCGGCCGGCCAGCACCTGACCGGAACGCCGGGCTAGTGACCCTGCTCTGGGGGGGTGGGTGGTACGTTTGATCGAAACCACTCCCCGCCGGGTGGTGGCCACTGCGGGGCACACACACGCTGCACACTCACCGAAACCCCCTTTCGCAACCACTTCCGTCACCGCCCTGCAGTCGCTGTTGCAGCGCCGTACTGCGCTCTGTAATCTCATTTGAAATAGATTTCCGTTTCTTGACCTATCCCACTGCGGTCGGTGGTGTGCGTGTGCATATGGCCACCGGCGGCGGCGACGGCGGCGGCCATTGCCTCGTTTGCCATTTTCGTCCCGGGCAGCCACGACGACGATCATCGTCGTCGTCGTCGTCGTCGTCGTCGTCGTCGTCGACGTTGCGGTCGCGATGGCGAAACTGCGCTTCTTGGATCCCCCCGTCTGCTAAACGCTCTCCGCTACTACCCCCGAACGGAATTGCTCCCTTTTTTATCGACGCCATTTTTGTTTTGTTGTTTTTCGTTTGAAACACGATCTCGCGCTCCGGAGCGGGTCGGGGTGCGTTTCATACACAAATTGGTGCACTTGGGGCTTTCGCTGGTAGTGTGCGTGCGGAGCGCAGTTTTTGTTTTTCGCGCTCCCAACTCGCTTCTTCTGTTTCCTGGTGTTTTTGGCCATGTTTGCTTTGATGCGACTCCGGAAAAGGTTAGACGCACACCAGCGCACGCAAGTGGCCTACTGCAGCCTGCTGCTCATTACTGCGACCAGCTTATCGGGGCGTTCCGTTTCGCCCAGTAGCGCTCTGGTCACGGAGGATCATCATTTTATTACGTTTATCTTCTTAAAATGGTATGGGAGCTCATCGAATACGGGGTTCATTTGGAATATGTTTGCTGTTTAAAATAATGAATCTACTAGTCTGTTCAATAAGTTCCTAGCCTCGATAAGAAAAACACATTTTTATGATTTGAAATACACCGTTTTATTCAGTATAGAACTTCCTGAACATCAATATACTTGTTCCAACGAGATTCAAATTTATAAATTCCATCCCGGAAGTTCTGGAAGGAATTCAAAATTCGATTCCCCAGCTGTTGTGACGTCATCATTTGATGAAAAACGCTTGCCGCGCACGATTTTTTTTGAGTCTGAAAACAGATGGAAGTCGCCATGGGGCCAAATCTGGTGAATAGGTGAAGCTTTCAGAAACCCAAAACTTCAGTCAAAATATTAGTTATACTGCTCAATGAGATGCTTAGGCCTTGGACTAAATCTTGTTCGGTGATTCGACGATTTTCCAGTACGATATCCTGTATTTTTCCTACGGCTTTAGGTGTTGTGTCGGCTTTTTGACGTTTTTTGAAGTGGGTCATCTTGAAGGCCTACTAAAACCACATTTGCACTCAGAAACCTCCCTTTTAATGTACTAATTGGAGGCGAAGAGTCCTTATATACTTTCAATATTCGTTCAAAAATTTTCTTTACTGTCAAACCTTAAAAAAAATTCAATCACCTCACGATACTTTATTTTTTCCGTTGTTAAAAAGTTCTGTGACGTGTCGATACGAAATGGCTTGTAAAAGAAGAATGAATTGACCGATTGAAACGAAACTTCACATGCGTTCATATGAAGAGTGTACCAAAAAAATTAGGCTCGTAGCCCTCTGTTATCGAGGCTACGAACTTATTGAACAGCCTACTATTTATATGGCAAACGTTTTAAACTGCACCAAAACTAATTACCCTTCATTAGCCCACCAAATAAATGCAACAAAAAATTCTCCGATTTCCTGCTCGACGACGTATCTCCACACTCTGTATCGAAAATGCATCGAATTGACCGATACCCCTTATCTGCGGTGGGGGCTTATCAGACGCCCACCGAAAGGTGAGCCGGGGTGCGGGCAAAATGTCAAAAAAATGCAGCAACACAAAAAAAGGCAAATGACGAATCTTCAAACACTCGCCCCGGGGGCCAACTGCCTCTCTCTGTGTGCGTGCGTGTCTGGGGAAGGTAAAAAAGCAAGAGAAGAAACAATCAGAAGCGCATCAAATTGAACAGAACAAACATTGCGCCCCAACACACAAGCACAGCCCATATCAGGCCATGTGTGTGCCCTATACCTGGAGACGGGATGCACATTTTTAGGTCAGTCCGTCTGCGCAGATTAAGGTCGACGGTTCGACGGTGCTGCGAATTGTGTGGCAAAAGTTCGCCGGTGGTTGAATCATAATTCCCCCGGGAGTGGGGTTGCCCGACGTGTCACGGGCCTCGCTATCAATACACTTCGTTGGTCACTTCAGGTTCGCCGGTGGAGATTCGATTGGTTTTCGCGACTGCATTTGGACTGCCCAAAAATTAAGTGCTCACTCGAGTTTCAGTTTTTCCAGCGACGTGCTAAATCGAGACCAGGACGTGCCGTGTAAAGAGACACAGTGAAGTGAGTGTTAGCATATCGAAAGAACAGCGAACTACGAACCCCGTGCGTTAGGTAGCGTGCAGTGTCCTCCCGCTGGTGGACTGGCCCTTGCGAGGGGCCGCCGACGAAAATCGACATTCGTCGCCAGGGAAACGCCACCAACGTTGCTAAGATGACTGTCGAGTGCATCGAAGACTGGTATCCCACTTAAAAGTGCTCCCCCGCGTCCTCCGCTCCTCACCGCCCCCGCCGGCATCAACCCCGCGGGTGGCCAGCATCGTGTGGCGCGGGCTGCGGGGTGCCCCGCCGATGGTGTGCCCAGTGTACTAAGAAACTGCATCCCAAGTGTGTGAACCACTCGACCAGCCCAGTCGACATTAAACCTACCTCATTGACCCGCCCCCGTGTGGACATCAAGCGGCCAGGCGCAGAGAGGCAGGCGCAGCAATCCCCGCCAATGGATAACGGCGAATTCGTGGACCTGTTTGCTCAGCCCTGGAATAGCAAGTTCCCGGTCGTGTCCAACGGTCGCAGCGCGCCCCACAACGGTGCGGATGGTGGTGGTGGTCCGGGCGGTGGCCAAGGGGGAGGCTACGCGGCAAACGCGGTGGCAGCGGCCGCTGCAATGGCCGCCGCCCCGAAGCTTACCACGCGGCTGATGCAGCCTCAGCAGCCCGGAGCAGCGACGGCAACCCAAGGCTCATCGCAGGGCACGCTAAACGGTGGCAGTGGTAGTGGTCTCTTCACCGACACGAAACTGTTCCTGGCCGATGTGGCCAACATGACCGCTAACCACCACCAGCAGCACCAGCACCACAAACCTGCAGCCCTCAGCTCCCAGCAGCAGCAGCTCCAGCATGGCGCTGCTGGCCGACAAACGCTTTTTACGACAAACCTCGGCCCGGCGGCCGTGGCAACGACTGAACTACGTGATACAAACCTAGGGCCTTTAAGAAATACCAGTAGTAGTAGCAACAACAACAACAACAGTAGTAGTAGCAGCAGCAGTAGTAACAGCAGCAGTAGTACCAGCACCACCACCAGCAGCAACAACAACAGCACCAACACTAGCAGTACCCGCAGCAGCCATAACAGTAACCATCCGGACGGCCTGGCCACGGGCAGCAGTTTCACCCGGGAAAGCCGCGAGTTTCCCAAACTAAGTCACAGGCTACTGCAACCGCTGGGCTCCTCGGCGGCGGCGGCGGCTGATCATGGCGGCGGCCAGCACACGATGATGCGTGGAGCGGCTCAACAACAGCCGCCGTCGCTCGGTATGAGCCAGCAGGACTTCAACGCCTTCTGCTCGTCCTTGTCGGCCGTGGCGGCGGCGGCCGCTGCCACCGCCTCCGGGTCCGACTTGGCGGACAGTACGACGCCGCCACCACCACCGTCAGCCCTGCTGTCACCCGGTGGTGTCGGTTCTCAGGACTCACCTCAATCCAGCCTGAGCACCGGGGCTCTGTTGGCACAGGCGGCCGCCGTCGCAGCGGCGGCCCAGGCAGCGGGCGGTGTCGGGTTGAATGGGTGCTCCCTGGGCGGGCAGAGTGGTCCCGCTGGTGGTGGTGGTGGCGGGGCTGATGGTGTTGGTGACCTCGACCCCGAGGTGGAACTGATGGGGCTGAACGGGCATCAGCACGAGAAAAAGACTCCCAACTCAATTCGAGGTAAGTTGTCCGAAGGACACGGGCAGCCCGGGGGGGTGGGTGGTCCTCCTGGAAGCGGCCCACCCGCGCCCCTGACCTACGAAGTCTTTCAAACCCCTTTTCGCAAACGCAGACTTCCCACCAAGCAGGAGTCCTGCGTCATCGTCGTTACTCGTCCTTTTTTTTTTTTTTTTCGTTTGCTATTTTAAAACTTCCCGATTCAGCCGAAAACAACGGGTGAGCGGACTGGACATCGGCTCGGATGTTTGGCCCGGTCCGGTAATTTGATATTATTTTCTCTGCCGCTGCCAGCAACGTGACAATCGCGTCTAATAAATTTACTGCCCTCCGCCGTCAAAGCGGCCCATCAGGATCAGACAGGGCTGGGCTCCGTTTTTTCGAAGGAATATTCACACACAAAAGTCACTCGCACTCTCGCCTCGGATTTATGAGTACCGAAGGGTCACTCCTTTGGCATGGGTAAGTAGTTGCACCGTTCGGTTGACTGCGATCGTTGCGTGTGGATGACGCTGACGGTCTCAAACAGGTCCCAAATAGGTCCCAATAAGCTGAAGAATGCATATTATGTGAAAGTAGAAAGAACCACCATTTTGACTTAAATCAAAATAATAATCTGACGTACGAAGGGTTGCCTGAAAAGTTTCGGAACTAACAACGATGCATTTTTCATCATAGTCACCTTGTAACTCTACACAGTGACAGGAGCGATGCTCTCACATCTGTGCCACTCGTCCAAATAGCGCACGGGTTTTTTTTCTCTACAAAATAACTGGTCATGAAGGTGATTGCCTCTTCATTTGACGAAAATGTGTATCGTAATTTCCAGATGAAAAAATAAACAGAAGTCGCTTGGGGCTAGATCTGGTGAGTTAAAGGGAATTTCAAGCAGTTCAACCCGGGTTTCGCCATGAATTTTCGCCATGGCAACCGCCGAGCAACGCGATGGCAACTCAACTCACTACAAACTGCGCGTCCTAACTTTTATTTACTAATGCTTTAATAATGTCTAAATCGTTCAACCTGCGCCATGTAAAAATAAGGATCACTCCGCTCGGTGCTTAACCGGAAGAGACCGACCAGACAACTGGTCACCAACGGCAATCAATGCCAATTTGCTCACGATGCCCGAACACGGCGGGCTGGGCGTCACGAACCATCAAGTTGATGATCTTGACCCCTCAACGTTGCCGGTAACAATCGACTGCGTGGTTAAGGCCAAGCAAACATGATGCTGCCCCAGGGGCCATAGAAACCGCGTGCTCTTCGATCGACTCCGTGTTTTCGGAACGAACTTTATCGGTTTCTGGCCCCAAAAGTCTCACTAATTTGGTGCCTTTCTCGATGTTTGCTAGTGGCGCGCCCGTTACCATTAAACCGGGTGCCGGTCCAAATGCGTTCTTGGAGCACGGACCGTTTGGGACGTGCTGTTAATGAAAACTTTACACCGATGCAGCCCCGACGATGCAGCTGTGGCGTCATCCGTTGCCGAATAACCCTCCAATAAGAGAGCTCAAGAACTCATGCAAAACTCGGAACACTTTCTCTCAAGCATGCCTGTAGTGTAAGAAACGCGTTCTGGCGTTCCTTCTCAAGCGTCGGCGGCCGTCGTTGGTGGGGGGGCCGGGCGAAAAGTAATGGTTTTCTCCGCGCCCACCCTGACCCCTCTGCCGGGTGGCCGAGAGGTTATTGACATTGGCAGTTTGGCAAATATTTATTTTGATTCTCTTATGCGCTCGCGGAAGCTGAGCCCGAGCGAGTGAGCGAGTGAGCGAGAAGCACGCGTGTTACAAACGGCGCGGACAGCGACCTGCTGCCGGTCCGTTGCCGGGGAGGGCACTAAAAGCAAACGTCAAGTGATGGACACATCGACCCCCCATCCGTTCCATCACCCACCAGTTTGTTGCTTTCCGTTCCGTCGAAAAAAAAAACGGTCCAATCTTCCCTTTTTGGTCCGTGCGTCCGTCCGTGATTGATGTGTCGGTGTCGGTGTTGCTGCTGGATGATGAATTTGTGGCCACCCCGGGCTGGGCCTGTACCGGAGTCGTCCTTTTCGTTCGGTTTTACATAACATTCATCATTCGCATTCGCATGTCGTCCTGGTTCAAAGTGCAAATTATGCAACCGACTAACCGATCTTCTCTTTTCGTTCCTTTTTTTCCGATTCCTTCCCACAGCTCAAATCGAGATCATACCGTGCAAGGTGTGCGGCGACAAGTCGTCCGGGGTGCACTACGGTGTGATCACCTGCGAGGGCTGCAAGGGCTTCTTCCGGAGATCGCAGAGCTCCGTCGTCAACTACCAGTGCCCGCGAAACAAACAGTGCGTGGTGGATCGGGTCAACCGAAATCGATGCCAGTACTGTCGACTGCAAAAGTGCCTAAAGCTGGGAATGAGCCGTGACGGTAAGTCTTTCCACGTTTTCCAGCTCCCGGCGGGGGTTGCGTGTCGTTGGCAGCCACCCAGTTTTGGGTCCCGGTCAGTGGCCCTGTTTTTTCCGAAGCACGCTGTCTGTCCGAAGATGGAGTGGAAAAGCGCATGCAGTCTCGAAGGAGCGTCCGAAGGACCCGGAAGCAGTTGGGCGATTGACTCACGTCCATCGTTCCGTAGAACTAATGAGAGAATAAGGAAATATTTTACCACCATCAGCTGGGATCGGAGCGGTCCCCTAACCAGGCCTGCGCGGCACGCGGCCATTTCCGAACCGGAAAGCATTACGCCCCGGCCGAGTGTGGCCCGTGGCGGAAGCGGAAACGGGAAACCTGTAATCCGTGCCAAGGGAGCACACGGGAGAAAAACCGCCCGGCACGGAAACACGCAAATGCCGACGCTGGGATGGGAAATAAAATGTGATTTATTTGGCCGGGGACCTCACCGTTTGGGGTCCGGCGGTGTACTTCAGAACATGTGGAATTGTTTGATAAACCTTACAATTGGGGTCAATCATTCCACAATCCTCTAATTAACTGAGTACTCTGACGTGACTCTTTACGCAACAAAGGCTAAGTTTTGGGTTAGGATTTTTCCTTTGTTTCCCTGTAGTGACGGCACGCTGTGGCCTGACTGTTTCGTGATCTCAGGACTTTCCTGGCTCGGCACCTGGCTTATGTTTAAAGGGGGAGGCCCATCACAAAGGAACTCCAAGTTTGAAAGCATAATTTTCCATCGCTCCCAAATCAAACACGGCCCACCAGCGAAAGAATTCGAAACTCCTTTGTTCCGATGGCGCGTTGCATGTTGTGTTTGATTGTGCGTCAAACAGCGCCAGTGCGAGAGCGTGCATTAGGCCTATCAAATATTTGTCCCCCCTTCACACAGTACATAGTAATATGCGTTCGGCGGTCAGAACAAACACCTCCCGGTGCGTCCTCGTTTCTGTCGGTGAAGCCTTTTTCTTTAGAATTCGGTGAAAGGCACTGGGAGAAAAGTGGCTCAAAACTACAATCAGGGACGATCTTCCCAATGGGGAGCTACAACAAAAATCAATTTTTAATGAAAACATAAAAAACATAGCCAACAGAGAGCGATTGCTGCGCCTCTCTCTCTCTGCCGTGGTCCCTGCCGGAGAAAACGGAGAGTTCTCGCAGCACTCAACGGATCGCTGGGGACAACCCGACACTCACCGACACCGACGGCCGGAGCATAGTTTTCTAATGTTGGCCGGAGAGACAAGAAAAACTATCGCCCACGGAGCAGAGCACGCACGCTCGCACGTGTCACCGTCCCCACCGCCACCGCCACCACCACCGCCGCCGCCCGCAGAACAACGGGCGGCGCGCCAAAGTTTATTCACCTTCCGCGCGCGCACACACAGCCGCGTCTCTCGCTGCCGGGAACACATACACGTGGCGCGGACTGTAACTATGACGCGCTGACGCTGGGCGGCGCAACATACCCGCAGCATAGCGATGGTGGTGGCCGTCGGTCCGTCGGTCCCGCGGGTTTAATGTTCTGTGTCGTGCGCGGCGGAAGACGAAGGGGCCGCCGCGCTAGTTGCGTGACGCATAATTTTCAAGCATAATGCCGGCGATGCTATCGTTTTGATACGCTAAAATAATGTAGACCTTCATTACCGGCCGGGGGACGGTATGTCAGTTTTTTTTCCCCATTTCCCGGGTGCCGTTTCGGGCAGCTTTACCCGAAAGTGCTGGTTGGGTCGAGCTGCTTAGGCCGGAAGATTCGGGGAAGTTCTGAGCATCAAAAGCTGATCTATGTTACAGTACATGTAGCCCCAGATCTAGATATCTGGACCGCATTCGAGGGTTTGGACTCTATAAGTTTGATAGTTTTCTATGAAAGACTGTTAAACGATAAAGGGGGTCCTAAGAGCCCTCACCTGATTTCGCTAGAATTGGTGCCCTTGAGATGTGAGTTTTACCATTTTTTTCATCTCATAAGCCCAACTCTGATTCCGGATTTCGGCCTGTGATTGTAAAATCATTTGTTGATTATTTTTAATTGGAATTTTATTGGAATATTTGAATTGCAACTATTTAAGTCGTAGGTATCAAAACGATAGTGAAAATGTTTCGATTTAAATCTATTTGAATTATATGTTATGTCACGTGGCATTGAGTCGTTTTAATTTTAGAGGATTGTGGATTTAATTTATTTTTAATTTTGTGTCGTATCTAATAACTGACAGCATCTTAAAAGTAGTTAACTTTAAATCTTCAGATAATTAGCTTTCGGATTGTTGGGTGGTTAGAATTATTGCATCTCTTGATGAGCACTTCTTTTAGTTTGTTACCATCTGTTTTTTAAACATTTTGAGCCAGAGGAGTCTGAGACCTATTGAGACATTTCTTTCTATTTTCTTCCGGCATAGTCACGGTTGCATTTCAAGAAGCGGCCATTCAAAATTATTATTATTAATATACTAACTGACCCGAATATTATCCAGGAATGGCATAACCTTTTGACGAATACTTATTATTTGTTTGCATACTGCAATAAACCTATCTCCTATTGGAGAACGTAAACGCAACACGTGTTTCACATTTGTAAGAGTAAAAGGATGCTCTTTAGCCACTTAAGTGTGCCCGGGGAACTGAGGTTCTAAGCTTTGAAGTGCGGGACATGGAATCATTCGATGGTCAATGTTCCAGTTTGAGCCACCGACGACGAGCTCAGCTCTGAAGATGCGTGCTGCACTCTCCGCCACCGATGACCCCACCTCAACCGAGCCATTCGCGCTAATTTGTCTAACAGTTTCCTTCCTACCCCGCTGATGAGACGCTACCATCCAGAAGATGGCCACGTGGAATTCGCGCCACAACTTTGTAGAGCATCTTGCCAATTCGAAGCGCAGAAGACGCGAGCCCCAGAGAGACACTTAATTGCAAGCCGTCGACGGCATCAGCTGCCAGAAGCCATGGGGCCAGATCAAAGCGACTGCATCTCGCGGCCAATTGTGGCGCTATTTTATTACTCCCCTCCCTGGACCCCCTTCCTGGGCAACAAGTTGCAAGTGGCCACTCGTGGCCAACCATCAGCCGCTTTTTTAAACGATTTCTAACATCTTTTGCGATGACGACGGCACCATCTTACTACACCAGCTCTTCCGAGCGAGCACATCCTTCCTTCCTTCGCAAACCGGACACCGGATCTTTCCGGCCGTCTGCTCTGGGGGTTCTAATTGTAGCCCTGTCCGCGTGTGGAAGTGTGTGTGTGCACCGGAACACCAACACAGCAGCCCAGCCCCGAGAGCGGACAAACAATCGCAAAGCGCCGCGCACCGCCTCCATCGTCGCCTTTGATGAATCTTCTATAATTGAAACGATGAAAATTGCATTTATTTGCATAACGGTCCCATAAATTAGTTCTTCACCCCCGTCGCCCCCGGGATTCCGCCAATCCGACCCCGCATTCTGGAGTGATTCTGGGGTTGGAAAACTTTCACCCCGGGCCACGATTATTTTCGCAAATCATCGGTGCCCCCCCGAGGCGACACCCCGGGGTGATTGACCTCGGTGGTGAGAACGAATGGGGTGGTTGTCGCACCCCCGCGTGAGGGTTGAAAGTCATCTCTCTCTCTCTCGCTCTTTGCCGTTTGTAAACGCGATGGCGTAATGTTTCCGTCGATCCATCGGCTCTGGGCGTGTTCTGGGTCTGGGTTTGTGTGGGATTCGTAATGAAGCAGTAAGTAGAGAGCCGCGTTGCCGCTTCAGCCGTTGACGTGACGCGTAGGGGAAGGTGCCAAAGTGACACGTTCGCGCTTTGCATTGCAAATGACGACGACAGATCACACCGATCAGCCGCACGCACGCAGCAGGTGTGTCTCGGGTGATCGACAGAAAGCGATCGCTTACGGGCGTGTGTCAGCTCACTGCTAAGTGACACCGATTTATCACCGATCGCCCCTGCTGTGGGGTTAGCTCATGTGACACGCGGGTCGACCGATCTCCGACCGGGGTGGTCCGGGCCATGCCCTTTTGCGACGCATAATAAAACGATCGGGGGTTTGATGTCAGCGATTACGTCATGTCCCGACGGAAAGGACCACACGCGCTCTCTGACCGCACCGGAGCGTATTTTTAGACATCCCGAGTCCCCGAGTCCAAGTACCTCATCCGGTTCGACACAGCCCCCATATGCTGCTGCTGCTGGTTGGGATTTAAGACCGTGCTGCGGTGCGTCAAAATGGCCTCCATTCTGTTTAAGTTCCCCGAAGAACTTCAGCAACTCGCAAGGGGTTGATAAACGGCAGCCAAAGTACCTCTGTCCGGTATCGGGTGGTGATGCCATTTCGCAATCAAGCGTCGCCAGTCGCGGAAGACGCGTTTGCCAATCCTGACCTAAGCCAACCGCCATTGAAGTGCGCCATCAGCGACGCCATCGTGGTCGTAGCTTCCGATGCGGCTATCGTTGTAGTGGTGCCGGTTTCGCCGGGACTCGCCACCTCGATGTTGTTTATTTGATTGCAATCCACCGTGAGCCACGCGAGACGGACGATCGAAATTTCCTACTTCTTTGCGCGGTGTTTCTTTACGCGAATTCATTCATTCCGCGAGCTGCCATTATTTGGCATTTGTTTTTTTCAAGTTAAGGCGATCGATTAGGTTATGCATAGCAAAAAGTGGTTCTTTAAGATTCAAGAGAGACTTTTCACCTATTGAAGGTTCACAGCAGAGTAGCCAAAAAACGCGCAGAATTTCACGCGGAATTTCGCGATGGTGGTTGAGGAGGGCCAATCACCCCACCGGTTATCGGCGAGTGCCGGGAGCGCAGACCCAACAAGGCGGTCCCCGTGGCGAACTGGCCTACCGCACGCAGCGCAGAATTTATCACCTAAACAAACAACAAACGCTATCATTAGCGATGACGATGATGTGAGGTGGAGGGCCATTACCCACCTCAATGTTCGTGGCGTTGTTTTTGCATCGTTTCGGCCATTACAGTACACGGCGGGGACCGCCGCCCTATCTGGTCTCGCCGGTTGACCCAAATTCGGCGCGAGCCGAGTGAGAGCTTTTTCGCACACCCACAGGTGGCACCGACGAGGGAAGTGGCTATCGTCTAGACACGCGGTGGGCGGGTGAAAAAAAGGGTTTTTTTCGTTTTGGCGTTTTGTGCGATCCACACTGGGGTATTCCAGGAAACCTGCATTGACCTCTCCGCCACCTTCGAAACAGATGGGCGCAACATGGCCTGTCGCCTGATAACGGTCAACTTCACTCCCTGGGCGCGATGGAGCAGAAATGCACTGCGGGCCAATGCGAAAAAAATGAACAACATCGAGCCGGAACTGACCTAAGTAGGGCGCGCCTTTTCGCCGCGCGCGGTGGCGACAGCGAAAGCGAAAGTTGCAACGGACCGCGGTGCGAATCGGCCACTTGTCGACGGCGCGGTTATCGGTCAATTTGAATCGATTTCGTCAACAGCCCAGACACGGACGGGCTGGTGACAGGTTGTCCGGAAGAGGTGCACCAGAACTGAATCGACTCGCTGTTAACATGGCCAATGCCCAATTAACCGCTCTTTGTTATTAGTGTTTGTGGTTGGCAATCAGAGCAAAGGTTCGAAGAGCGTTAGGTTTGGTCCATCAAAAACTATTTACTGTTTGATTAAGTGGAATTTTGTTGACTTTAAACAATTTGCAAATTGTTATGAAATTTTAGTTAATCTGTTTGTTCGTTTTCAATACGAATGGAACATTGTAAATATTTAAATTTTTATATTTATATTTTCAAAACGACAGTCCGATTTATGTAGTTCGAAACTGACAGCAGCGGCCTGTAGTTTCGGGCATAAGGCCATTCTTTAGCGGCACAATACTTTAGCGGACCATTGTTTCGTAACCCGAAATGGAGACGCCTTGTCATTTTGAGCATCATTTTGTTCGCCACACAAAACAAAAGCAAAAATGAAGAATCTCTCAAAATGATTTGCGAATACCAACCGGCAAAGAGACGACACGGCGCGGCATTCCACTAATGCAACGGTTCCGGTAGACGACCCGCCACCTTCGGAGCGAGAGAAACGGGAAGCAAAATTGTGCCAGATTAAAAACCATCCAAAGAACCCATCCACCCAACCGGCTTCCAGCTTCCAGCAGCCTTCTTCCCCGTGGAATGTGGGGGGGGCCACAGCATAAACCCAATGGCAGCATGGCAACATGTTTTGCGGGCCAATGTTTTCTGTTGCCGGGGGTCCATTCCCTCCGTCCGTCTTCCTTTTCTAAACCCTCTTCCATTCAGATTAGGAAAAGGGAGCCCGGCGGGGCAACAGACAGCACGTGGGCGTGGGGAGGCCTGGGTGGGTGTGTGCCCATCACATCGATGTCAATGCACACAGAGAGCCGCCGCCACCGCCGCCGCCGCTCCGTTCCGTTGCCACGATTATGCAACGCGTGCGCATAAAACCGTAAACTTTCCGCACCCCGCTACTGTCCTCTTCGACCCCACCTCCCACCGTTTCGGGGGCACACTTCCTGTCGCGCCTTCCACAATGCCCGCTCCGAGCCCGCCCGCCTGCTCTTTAATCCACCCAAACACCGACCCACCATCTGCCGGGGCGCGCGTCGCCAGCGTCACAATGCAACCCACCCATCGGGTGGAGATGGAGCAAAAGGAAGAAGCGGGGTGCGGGCAAAAATGGCAAAAAAGAACTGAAACGCTAAATTAAAACAGAGTTCACCAGCCGCCACCCAGGGCGGCGGCGGCCACGGTGCAGTTGCCGTGGTGCGCACGGCACTCATACCAACGCGACAACGACACAACGACGACCACCACGACGACGATGATGATGATGCACTACACGACGCAGCTTCGGTCTAGGCCTCGGACGGAACGGGTGTGTGCAGCAGTCGCGAATACCTGACCTATCCCAAAACCCGAACCTCGAATGCTGGCACCGGGCCTACCGCGCGCCGGATGAGGCTGATGAGAGGACACGGAAGGAGGTTGTCTTCGGTGGGTGCGCTCTCCTCGCGCCCCACCATCGTCATCCCCAAGGAAAATCATTAGCCAAGAGGCGGGCGCATTCAAGTGTGAATTCCGTCCTTTTCCCGCCCCTGCTGCTTTTTTGCGACGGAAACTTGAGCGCGCATTCTCCCGGCATTCTCCGGCATTATGCTTCACTGTCTGGTCTGTGTGGGATGTCGAAAAATAAGAAGGAAACGGCGTCCCGGAAGGATACGAAATAGGCACCCGCGGCGGCGGCGGTGGCGGCGAGGACAGCGCTTCCGGGAGGAATGTCCGGGCTCGGCGTCATTGGAGGGAAACCGGGCCCACCCACCCGGCTGCGCCGCATTCGAGATGATTTTTAAATCGATAATCGGTCCTGGACCTACGCCAACACGGTCGCTGGTGCGGTTGCTGGACACCATTTCCCATGGGCGGCTTCGCGTGCCCGCTTGGAACGACGGCACACACGCCGTTCGAGTCCGTCCGGAGAGCTTCCAGTTGATTCCAATTCACGAAAGTGGCCTACGTGAAATTTAATCTTTCACCTTCCGATCGATATCGATCGGTAGCTTCTGCTGCAACGCAATTCTGTGGCTGGGGCAGGTTGTTTAAAGGGAATGATTTCTATTTTTCGGGCGATAAGCATTATGTGTCAGAAAATATAGGGAATGCAATTGTTACTCGAAAAATCTTTCCCTATTCTACTTTTAAAATAATCATTAACGGAGCGGTCTGTTGAGTTTAGCGAACAGGCAGATGTGCAACGATCTGAGTTGTATTTGTGGCAAAATTATCACGAATTACGAGTGCAGTGTGAGATGGTGCATTATCTTGATGCCAATGCCAAGAATGGTCTCTTCACAAATTCTGTCTTTTGATGCAAACCCCGCCTAATACTAGGTTGTATACTAAGTTTTGACGTTCGATAGCAAAGGGCGCAACTATGAGCGTAATTTTTTTTTTTGTTATATTGGTACACTCTTCAAATGAACTTATGTGAAGTTTCATTTCAATCGGTCACTAAATTTTTTTTTTACAAGTCATTTAGTATCGGCATGTCACAGCATTTTTTACAATGAGAAAAATCAAGTATCGTGCAGTGACTTTATTTTTATTTTTGGAAGGTTCAAAAGCAAGGGAGATTTATAAATGAATAATGAATGTGTATAAGGACTCTTCACTAATAATTTGGGGGTAAAAGGGGGGTTTCTGAGTTTAAATGTGGTCGTAGTAGATTTCAAGACGATCCATGTCAAAAACGCAAAAAACAGACATAGCACCTGAAATCGTAAAAAAATACCGGATATTGTATCGGAAAATCGTCGAATCACTTACAGAGATTTGCTATAAGGCCTAGCCGTCTCATTGAGGAGTATAACCAATATTTTGTCTGAAGTTTTGGGTTTCTAAAAGCTGTTTGCAAAATGTTTGCATAATGTACCAAACCATGAACCGATAATTGAAGACGATTGGTTATTTCAATGACCACTGGCCAGCACAGAAATACACATAAAACTTCGCTTGACTATTCCATTTGTTTCTATGGTTACTAGATCGCAAATACGCAAGAACGCAAGACGCTGTTCAATTTTCTCACCTTCACCTTCTCACCTCACCTTCAGCGTTTCAAACTGAAGGATGATGAAGTATCCGCACTTTTCGCTACTGAATAGTAGAGTATGTTGATTTTCCTAATAAAGTAGGTGCAATCTAAACCTCCCAGCAGGCTTAGCTTAGTAACCGATGTAAACAAACGTTTCCGCCAACATCGTGGCATAGCATAGCCGTGGCTGTCAATACTTAGGTCCCCGTGGTTTCGATTAGATTGAAATCTATTTTCATAAAGCAATGTATCAGAACAATAAATAAACCGTAACAAAAGGGGATAGAACATAACGTACATAGAAACTCCACTGGTTCCATCGGTCCATCGGTTGGTGACATCGGCTAACATCAGCAGCGATTTTTACATTCCACGTACTCTATTAGGAAAGTCAACCTACTCTACAGATTATCGCTCAGTGTTATATTCATTCGCTCGATTCCGTTATCCAAACTTCAATGTCCTTTCTGTAGTGGGTCAGTGATTTCGGTGTTATTTAGCGCAGCGACCAAAATGATAGTATTTTTGTTGCCCGATAAATTAGGTCAAATCCTGAAAAATTGGGCCCTAAAAAAACGATGAACGATTTGCGATGGCCCATCTGAACGATGGCCCATCTGAAGACTGCTTCGGCCAACAAATTAAAATCCCATTTTTTACAACAAGTTTAAGCGCGAGTCGTTAAAGGCCGTTTCATGATCTCGTTCCCCTTTTCAGCCGTCAAGTTCGGCCGAATGTCGAAGAAGCAGCGCGAGAAGGTGGAGGACGAGGTGCGGTTTCACCGGGCCCAGATGCGCGCCCAGAACGATGCGGCCCCGGACAGTTCCGTGTTCGACACGCAGACACCTTCCAGCAGTGATCAGCTGCACCACGGCTACAATGGGTACGAGCCGGGAGCAGCACCCGCAGAAGGACGGCCGGGCGACCGGAGCCGGACTGTGGCGCTACTAATAAAACAACCGTTCCCCTTTTTCCGTTTCGTTTTTCTTATCTTCTTCTCGTTGTCCTTTTTATCGATGGAAAACACCCCCCTTCCCGTTCGCCGCCGTTTCGTTCCAGCTACACATATTCGAACGAGGTCGGCTACGGCAGCCCGTACGGGTACTCGGCCTCGGTGACGCCGCAGCAGACGATGGGCTACGACATCTCGGCCGACTACGTGGACAGTACAACGACTTATGAACCGAGAAGTACGATGATAGACTCAGATTTCATAAGTGGACACAGTGAGTATCGCACGCGCCACGCCAACTGCCCACGATAACAGCGCCCCTCATTTACGCTGCCGCCGCCGCTGCCCACCCCCCCTCTCTCAGCTACCCAGTTCCCGCTTGCGTCTCCTGCCTGTGTGCCTGAGTGTGTTTGTGTGTAATTTGGGACCCCGCTGATCCTGCTCCCTGCGTGTAGTTAGACCATAGGTTTTCCCAGTGCGCTTTCCCTCCGCTTTTCCCCAACCAGTGGACGTGTAAATAACGTAACCGAACTCTCCCCTCTGCTCTGCTACTAACACCTCACGTTGCAGACAAGGACGGCTCACCGACGGGCGGCGGCGCCGATCAGAACCGGCCGATCACGCTGAACGATATCCGCTTGGCGCGGGTTCAGCAAACGACGGCCACGACCACGACGACGGCGGCGGCCGCCCCGAACGCCGCCAGTTCCGTAGCGGTCGGGGACGGCTCCGCCAGTGGTGGTGGCGGTGGTGGTGTTGGTGAGACCGATCGGGGACTCGCTCCTCAGCCCCAGACGGGACTGGGTGCCTCCGGGCAGCTGTTGGCCACGGATCAGCAGCAGCAGACCACTCTGACGGTGCTGCCGACGAGCGGCGCGACCAATAGCAACAACAACAACAACAACAGTAGCAGTAGTACAATGATCACCATCAAACAGGAGCAGCTCGCCAGCGTGGACAGCATCAGCGTCGGCAGCTTCGTCGACTCGACCACCTTTCTGCCGTCGCCGACCGGCCAGCAGCACCATCAGCACCTCCACCCTCACCACCACCACCATCAACCGATGGTCACGACGAACGGCGGCGGCGGTGGCGCCGCGGTCGGTGGTGGTATGACGGCACCGGACGGATCAGGTGCGAACATGAGGAGCAGAGGAACCTCGGTGGTGCCACCAGAGCGAGTAGATAGCAACCCGTCGCACCAGCGCGCACCACCACCGCGGCCAGCTACTAACCTACCGAACTTGTCTCTCTCTTTCTCGTTCTCTCTCTTTCTCTCTTTATCTCTCTTTCTTTCTGGCCCCTGGCCTCTGTGGGCGCTGGGCCGCTCTTAACTAACAACTCCACTTTCCCTACACGCCCCCCCCCCATGTGTGTGCCTCACGCCCCCACTACTAATCCTTCGAATGTCCCCGACATGCGGCACTTC